>NC_048593.1:42825116-42847616 GCF_013265735.2 Oncorhynchus mykiss
GTGAAGATCTACCTCAGGTGCTAGTGGAATGCCAAGCCAAGCGCATCTGGCACCCCCACTTAATGGCAGGACCAACCGGTTCCCTGTAGCTCCTGCTGTCACTCATAACTCATACAATTGGCTGTTGTGTCAATTTTAATTAGAGGTTTGGAGGGGGGAAGGGGGGGGGGTGAAAGGGTACTGTAATGTTTCATCCCAACTGGTTCCCTTCCTCTAGCTCTTCCTCGTTCCTGGCAAGGGAACAACAATCCCACTGGGCAAAAAACTAGTTGAATCAACGTTGTTTCCACGTCATTTCAACCCCCCCCCCCCCCCAAAGAAAAATAATAGTAATGAATGTATGTGATGAAGTTGAATCAATGCTGATTCGATTTGCAAAATGTTGTTTAAAAAATATATACATTATTTTTTAACCTTTTTGTTGTTGATTTCATGTTGAATTCTCAACCAAATGTAAATCAAAACTAGACGTTGAACTAATGTCTGTGCCCAGTGGGAGAAGACTTGAGATGCTGCTAAACCAACCAACCCCATCTGATTCCAGTCAACACACACACACACACACACACACACACACACACACACACACACACACACACACACCTCTTGATGATGCAAAGTGTGTGAGTTTAGACAGAGTCAGGAGACAGAGTTATGTAAGCAATTATTAATCCAAGCTCGTGACAACTGTCTTCTCATTCATCTTATTATGTAAGGAGAGGAGGGGAGGGGAGGGGAGAGGAGGGGAGAGGGGAGGGGAGGGGAGGGGGGAGGGGAGGGGAGAGGAGAGGAGGGGAGAGGAGGGGAGAGGAGGGGAGAGGAGAGGAGGGGAGAGAGGAGAGGAGAGGAGAGGAGAGGAGAGAGGAGAGGAGAGGAGAGGAGGGGAGGCGAGACAACCTAAGATTTCAGACACCAGACAGACAGACATTATTCCCTCGTTTCCTAAGGAGAGGGGGAGAGAGAGAGAGAGAGAGAGAAAGTTGTTATTCTGTAAATAGCCCTGTGTCTGAGAGGGACTTCAGCTGGGACATCAGCTGAGACACAGTTAGAACTAACAGGAAACTATGAATTGCCAGTCAACAGTCAACAGAAAAGCACAAGGGTCAGACAGACATATGTGTCATTTAACCTCACTGAGAATGTTGCCAATGGAAGTCTGAACACTGACACAGACACTGGGGTTGGCCGGGTCCACTTCCATTTAAAATCATAGTTAATTGGGCAAGTTACACTGTAATTCACCCCAACCCTGATACACTCTGTCTGGATTAGTTAGTATTTTACGTCATAGTAAATATTTTAACCAATTCTCTCCCCCCCCCTTTCTCTCTCTCTCTCTCTCTCTCTCCCTCTCCCTCTCTCCCCCTCTGCCCTCCTCTCCCCCATCTCTCTCTCTCTCTCTCTCTCTCTCTCTCTCTCTCTCTCTCTCTCTCTCTCTCCCTCTACCCTCCTCTCCCCATCTCTCTTTCTCATTCCCTCCCCCTCTCCCCCTCTCCCATCCTCTCCCCCATCTCTCTCTCTCTCCCTCTCTCCCTCTCTCCCTCTCCCCTCCTATCTCTCCACAGCGGCCATCTGTCTGTTGAAGAAGCTGTTAGAACCAGATCCAGCTAAGAGACCCAACATCCACCAGGTCATGGTCGACTCCTGGCTACAACTGGCTAACGCTAACACTGGAGCACCCTACCTCAACAGGTACACACACACACACACACACACACACACAGACACACAGACACACAGACACACAGACACACAGACACACAGACAGAGACACACACACAGACACACAGACACACACACAGACACAGGTCTGATGGCTAACGTCTCTCTCTGTTTCTCTAGGATCCACATTGAGGAGATCAACCACATGGTATTACTGCACATGACAGAGAGGATGGGCTACAAACACAGCGAGGTGCTGAGTGCCGTGCTCACCAACAGAGCCTGTCACACCCTGGCTGTCTACTTCCTGCTCAACAACAAGATGAAGAGGCTCTCCAAGGAGTACAGGGTAGGTTAGGAAACACTGCACCTGGAGTACAGGCTAGGTTAGGGTAAACAACACCATGGAGTACAGGATATTATAGACACCCTACACTACACTACATTATAGTGGTAACGTCTCTGTCCTCCAGGAGAAGAATAGAATACTTGAATATCTCTGGGAATAACGTTGCAATAACGTCTCTGTCCTCCAGGAGAAGAATAGAATACTTGAATATCTCTGGGAATAACGTTGTAATAACGTCTCTGTCCTCCAGGAGAAGAATAGAATACTTGAATATCTCTGGGAATAACGTTGTAATAACGTCTCTGTCCTCCAGGAGAAGAATAGAATACTTGAATATCTCTGGGAATAACGTTGTAATAACGTCTCTGTCCTCCAGGAGAAGAATAGAATACTTGAATATCTCTGGGAATAACGTTGTAATAACGTCTCTGTCCTCCAGGAGAAGAATAGAATACTTGAATATCTCTGGGAATAACGTTGTAATAACGTCTCTGTCCTCCAGGAGAAGGTGTACCAGGAGAAGGAGAAGAAGACAGAGAAGAATGAGTACTTCCAAACCCAGTGGAGAAAACACGTAGAGAAGGTCACCATCCCTCCTAAACAGACTCCCGTCTACCTGGCCGTTAGCAAGGGCCCGAGCAAGGAGAAGAAGCACAGGAATGGTGAGAGCACACACACACACACACACACACACACACACACACACACACACACACACACACACACACCACTCTATTCCCTGTCTGTCCTCTCAACAGAAATCCTTCCACACTTTTATGTTATCTGGAGAGCAGACTACTCTCCACAACGATGGCAGATGTCACTATGCTTGGGCGGTATACCGTATACACTGTGTATACTGGGATATTTGGGGGAAAAGCCACGGGATTATTTTTCAATACTGTCACCACCGTTGACCCTATTTATTTTAAGTTTTTTAAAGTTCTTTTTTATAAACATTTTAATATTTGTATCTACTTTTTTTTTAAAAGTAAATAGCTGTAGTCTGCTTGTGAAATACGTCAGTAGATAAAAATGTGTTTGGTGTTTGTTTACAAGCACACAACGACGAGAGACCGTAGCCTCGAGAGTCATCCACTGTTGTGCAGCGTGCGTCAGGTGATCTAATTAACAACTCAATGTTGGCCAGCTAGATATGTCTTATCTAAAATGTGCTAAATACCTTGTAGTTGTGTGTTTGGTGTGCTAATGTAGTTGCTAGTTAGCCTATCTAGCTAAGTGGTTAGCTTCTTCTAAAAATCAAGAATTCGCTTGGTAACAGTAGAGAATCCCCTCCTAGATCAAGAGCCTTGCTGGCTAATATTAGTTTTGTGCGTGCAGCAAACTGTGAGTAGCATTTGAACTTGTACAGTTTAGGTCAGAAACTGTACAAAATGTTTGCAATGCGCTCGTTAGCATTTAGTTGGCATTCTCTATGAGAATTCCTTAGTATCACTCGGGCTCCCAAGTGGCCAGTGGTCTAAGGAACTGCATCTCAGTGCTAGAGGTGTCACTACAGTCCCTGGTTTGATTCCAGGCTGTATCACAACCCGGCCGTGATTGGGAGTCCTCATAGGGCGGCGCACAATTGTCCCAGCGTCGTCCGGGTTAGGGTTAGGGTTTGGCCGGGGTCGGCCGTCATTGTAAATAAGATTTTTTTCATAACTGACTTGCCTATTTAAAGAAAGGTTAAATACACTTTAAAAAGTATTGGTTAGTATTTTGTTAGCATTCTGGTAAGTGACGTTTTATGGGGATTATCTTCCTTTGAAAAGAAATAGCGGCCCTTGTGTGCACTGTCGGTAATACCATAAAACCCGGGATGACACGGGCACGATATGAAGATATGGAAATCTGGATACAACCCAACACTAGATGTCATCCCTCCATACCTCCACTCCTCTACCCCTCCATCCCTCCCATCCCTTCATCCCCATAAAACAGGTGAGACCACACACACACACACACACACACACACACACACACACACACACACACACACACACACACACACACACACACACACACACACACACATACAGCACAGCCAGCATAGTACTGGGCATACCTTGAAATGGGCCATTGGCGCATTTCATATGTACTCTGTACTCTGTATTCTGTTGACCCAATTAACAGAGGAAGGTGACCTGCTCATCCGACATCTCATTCCACAATCATGGGCATTAATATGGGGTTGGTCCCTCCGTTGCTGCTATAACAGCCTCCACTCTTCTGGGAAGGCTTTCCACTAGATGTAGGAACATTGCTGCTATAACAGCCTCCACTCTTCTGGGAAGGCTTTCCACTAGATGTTGGAACATTGCTGTTATAACAGCCTCCATTCTTCTGGGAAGGCTTTCCACTAGATGTTGGTACATTGCTGCTATAACAGCCTCCACTCTTCTGGGAAGGCTTTCCACTAGATGTTGGTACATTGCTGCTATAACAGCCTCCACTCTTCTGGGAAGGCTTTCCACTAGATGTTGGTACATTGCTGCTATAACAGCCTCCACTCTTCTGGGAAGGCTTTCCACTAGATGTTGGAACATTGCTGCTGAGACTTGCTTCTATTCAGCCACAAGAGCATTAGTGAGGTCGGGCTCTGATGTTGGGTAATTAGGCATGGCGCGTAGTCTGTGTTCAAATTCATTACAAAGGTGTTCAATGGGGTTGAGGTCAGGGCTCTGTGGAGGCCAGTCAAGTTCTTACACACCGATCTCTACAAAGCATTTCTGTATGGACCTCGCTTTGTGCACGGGGGCATTGTCATACTTAAACAGGAAAGGGCCTTCCCCCAAACTGTTGCCACAAAGTTGGAAGCACAGAATCGTCTAGAATGTCATTGTATGCTGCAGTGTTAAGATTTCTCTTCACTGGAACTAAGGGGCCCGAACCATGAAAAACAACCCCAGACCAGTCCTCCACAGTTAGCACTATGCATTCGGGCACGTAGCGTTCTCCTGGCATTCGCCAAACCCAGATCCGCCTGTCGGATTCATCACTCCAGAGAACACGTTTTCATTGAGTCCAATGGCGGCAAGCTTCACACCACTCCAGCCGACCGCTTGGCATTGGGCATTGGGTGATCTTAGGCTTTGACTACATTTTGAAGAACTGACTTGTGGGAAAGGTAGCATCCGTTCTGACGGTGCCACGTTGTCACTGAGCTCTTCAGTAAAGGCCATTCTACTGCCAACGTTTGTCTATGGAGATTGCATGGCGGTGTGCTCGATTTTATACACCTGTCAGCAACAGGTATGGCTGAAATAGCCCGAATAGACTAATATGCCATGCTGTGTATCTCTCCCTTTCTCCCTCCTGAGAAATATGTTGTTCCATCCCTCTTCTCCTGCTCTCTGCGAATCTCTCTCTCCATCCCTTTCTCTCTCTTTCTCTCCATCCCTTTCTCTCTCTTTCTCTCCATCCCTTTCCAACCTTTACATGTTGTCTGTGTTCAGTCTCAAAGGAGCTCCTCAACCTCAATCGGTGTATTTATGTTTTGTCTAAAGACATCTTACCACACACACACACACACACTCACACACACACACACACACACTCACACACACACACACACACACACACACTCACCCTAAAGACATCTTACCACACACACACACACTCACCCTAAAGACATCTTACCACACACACACACACACACACACACACACACACACACACACTCACCCTAAAGACATCTTACCACACACACACACACTCACCCTAAAGACATCTACCACACACAGACACACACAGACACACACACACACACAGACACATAGACACACCAGTATTTGAACCCAGGTCTGGTAGATACATGTCGGCCCAGAGGGTAACACTGTTATAGAATGTGGTATGTAGTGACTGACATTAACATATTAATTCTCTCTCTCTCTCTCTCTCTCTCTCTGTCTCTCTCTCTCTCTCTCTCTCTCTCTCTCTCTCTCTCTCTCTCTCTCTCTCTCTCTCTCTGTCTCTCTCTCTCTCTCTCTCTCTCTCTCTCTCAGGTCTTCTGCGAGCGGTGACAGGTAACTTCCACCGTGCTTCTCCTCTCGCCCCGTCCGGCACCGTCGCCTCGTCCTCCATGGAATACCTAGAGATCCACCCCCTCTTCCCCCGCACGCCACAGCCAATCAGGCGCCTCGAAACTCTCCAGGCGGCCAATACTAGCCCAGACCACATCCCTGCCCCCCCGGCTCCCTCTCCAATCGGTATGCACTCCTACGACTCCCTCTCCAAAGCCGAGCCAATCGACGACGTTGTGGTTCCTGCCTCGGCCACTCCCTGGTACAAACTGACCAATGGGACCTTCTCCCCTCCGCGACATGTCTCCGCCTTTCACCCTGACTCCTCCTACTTAAAAAAGGCGACCATCCCCAGCCCCCCCGTCCTCATCGTCAACCCCCAGCCTAAAAAGTCCTCCTCTAACTCGGGTGACTGGTGCGGGTCAGACACCAGCTGTAGCCCCCCCAGCTCCTTCGGCAGCCCCCCAGGAGGCTCAGCCTTCTCCCCGCCCAAATCAGCCTTCTCCCCCCTCAACCCGTCATCTGCCTTCAGTCCTCCGTCCTCCGGGGGCAGCGTTGAGCCAGACAGCCCCTATCACCGCGGCAGTAAGTTCCCCTCTATGGGCATCGGTCAGATCCTGAAGAAGAAGGTTCCCTTCCAGCCGTTCAGTTTCAGGGCGGAGCAAGCGGTGGAGGAGGATCTGGTGTCTCCGCCCCCTTACCACATGCAGACGCTGCTCTGCGCCTCCGGGGCGCTCAAGACCCTCTGCTGAAGCATTCTGGGTAACGGGACAATGGCGATGATCAATGACCATGTGGAGGATTATGGCTCTGGTCCAAAGTTAGTGCCCAATGAAACGAGGAGATAAGATGTCGTCGTTTCAGACAGTTTTTTCATCTCGATCATACGTCCTGCGTCCTGTTTTGGGGCAGGAAGTGGGCGTGGTTCTTCCTGAGCGGCCTTGGAACTTTTGTGAACTTTGACCCTGTGAACTGTCCTCTGCTGAGGCAGTCACCATGACGACACTACGACTCTAGATACACAGAGACACTCTGGCTGTTGGAGTGAAAGACTATAAAGTAAAACACTGAAGACTAAAGGTGGTTTGAAAATGAAATGAAAATGACTGTTTGTACTGTCAACGTTTGTTTCTGCTGGTGAAAGGCCTTTGTGAAGACAAGCTGGGACTCCAGTGACTTGAACATATGAAGTAAAGCTCTACAGTGTCAGAGTTTTACCTGTCGTTGTTACATATTGTGTTGTGAGAGAGGGCTGAGTGACACACACACACACACACACACACACATTCAGGGAAATGAAGATGAGGCGTTTACAGTGGAAATGGCTGTATTATCTAACTATTGTAAACCAAACCTACAACGACATCAGGGTCTGATTTCCCTGGAAGACTGTTGTGTCATTGTGTTATTCCAGGAAGTTCCTTCGGCTTGATATTACTGTGGTTGTGTACGTTAAGCCACATAGTTCAAGTCAACCAATATACCAACAGCTGCCTGTCGGTCTCACCTTTCTGCTGTCACATTCATTAAAACAAAACATTCTGAGATCTGTGGTTAAGATCAGTCGATTAGTTATGTGGAATTTCCGCTTCGGTTTCATTCCAACGGAACCTGACCATCAACCGTGGGTTCTACCGCGGAATTAGAATGCGTTCTAATTCTACGGTTTCCACGGTGAATTGTGTTCCACCGGAACCCAACACTGCAGAATCCTAGGGATGTAGTTTGTTTCTTAGCCAGTCACATAACCTTCCACACCGCTCTGCCTTCCCTATAGCCCTATAAGGTTGTGTTCTGAGCCCAACTGTCAACCTGTTATACAATCAGCTTCTATACGACAGTGGAAATATACATCATTCTATATGACAGTTTAACTATTAGATCCATTCCTTAGGCTGCGTCCCGAATAGTATTCTATTCCCTACATAGCACACTGCTTTTAACCAGAGCCCTATGGACTATAGAATGTGTAGGATACCATTAGGGACTCTTGTTAGCAGATCTACCTGTTGAGACAGACAAGCTATATAAAAGTGTCAAAGGGATTACAATGAGTTTCTGAGTGTTGTAACCCTGCCCTGCCTCAGACTGAAACAGGAGGAGGAAGAGGAGGAAGAGGAAGGTAAGACCTTCCACTATCACGGCACGTAAAAGTGACACATTTCATATCGTCTTTAAGTGATACTGACTGTCGTTTGTGCAATATTGCTACGTGTGTGTTCTTGCCTGCCGTAAACGACGGTATTGCCAAGGTGCTTTCTGAACGAATGGAAACGATGGGTGTTGTGGTGCCAGTTTACCGTGTAATTAATAATACTGTATGATTCCGGGGGTTCTAAAGGTTCCCGATGATGGATTCTAGTGTTCTGTATTCTATGATTTTTAATTTTTTATTGATTCTATGATTCTTGTACATATTGCCTGTGACGTTTGACATTGTCACACCGTTGATTCACCAGACTGTATTGGACGAGCAAAGGCTTCCACTTTACACAATGCTTCTCCCTTTTGACGTAGAATGTGTTTCATATCTGTCAACACTTGCATGCAACACTGTTTTAATACCGATTTTTAATACGAACATTTAAAAAAAAAACTTTGGAACTTTTTTGAAAATATGAAATGTCTTTGTAAGTCTTTTTAAAGAAAATGTTTTTTTTTTTTCTGTTGTTGAAATGAACGGAGGTTCTTTTTTAATAAATCGCTGTTTTGCTTTTGAGCGTCAAGATTTTTACGATGGCTTATAAAATATTTTCAATATTTATACTAAATCCATGAAGTCTCTGTCTGATCCTTTTACTGCACCTGCTGCCCTGTCTGGGGGCCTATAGACAAGTGTGTGTGTCTGTGTGTGTGTGTGTGTGTGTGTGTGTGTTCACGATACTCAAATACTTTGCCGATATAAACCAGATAATCAAATGTATACATTGCAAACCATCAAACCATACATTGATCAAATGTTACATTAATACGTCCTAAACAAAGACCTGGGTCTCTTCATCAACAGAAGAATGTGAACTATCTCCCTCTCAGCAAGATGGGAAACAGTCCTGACCCCAAAACCATCCCTACACACACACCCTCACATACCGTACACACACACACACTCTACACATGGTGTATCCATTTCCTACAAGACAGCTGTGGTAGTAGTCATGAACACCAAACACGACAGCTGAATGACCCCTTCCTACTGCCTCACACGATCACGCACCCACACAATTCACACACACACACACTGTTAATCCACTCGACTACGGTACCCGGGTCTCGTCCGTAAACCGTTCTCCGTGACACCGCCCTCTGACCAGACAAAGAACAGGGGTCCTTAAAGCTCTGTGAGACAGACGCGTCACACACAACAAAAAGGCTCCCTTTTGGAGGAGGGCGGGGGGCGGGGGGTGAAGTGTATTAGGGCCTTTGTTTACCAGAGACAGGGCACAAGTCCAAAGTAGCACCCTATCCCCTATGTAGTGCACTACATTTTCTACAGAGCTCTGTGGGCCACGGTCAAAAGTAGGGTGCAATTTGGAACGCAGTGTGGGCAGTTAGAGCCAAATCTCCCCCCCCCCCCCCCCTCCCCTGTAGCACCAGCGAGACAAACAGACTATGACACAGACCCCTCTAGCTTAACCACGGACCGGAGAGAAAGGGTGATACACACCAGAGGCCAGCTGGAACAATAACTCCTGTCAACAAGCCTGAAAGTGTACACCCATGTCTACTGTATACGGGTCTTTCCAGAAACTAGGGTACCGGTGCGCGTTTCCTACACTGGACAACTTGTTACAGCTGTTGATAAATCATTGATAATAATCTGCCAATTTCTTTTAATGTCATTACATTAAGATATAAAGAGGGGAATCATAGATATAGTCAATAAAATTCACAAGCTGAATTAAAAAGGTATGTTTAACCCTTTATCGTGGTTGGTGTCTTGATGGATTTGCATTTATGGCAGTGTAAGTTTGTGGTTATATAAAGTATTAATCAGTTGAACCCTGTAAGAACCGTGGATCTAGCTGTTTGTTTGTAAAGATATCTCCCAAATGAAATGTAAATGTAACATTTTGTTGTATCATGTTAAGCAGTGAATTTTTTTTTCATTGGCACACAAATACAAAATAATAATAATTGCAATTTAAAAAAAAAATTGAATGCTTCTAACCCGAAAGAGTCACCTTACCTTGATATTTTACAAACCTGAATCGATACTCATGAATAATTATGCATAATACTTGTTGGAATGCGCATTTGGTGAAAAGCTGTTGAATTACTCCATGATATTTTCACAGTTCACAAATCATAATTTGATCCAGGAAGGAATTTTCTGAATGACAGCCAAGTGTTGAACCGCTGTTGTGATAGCATATGAAATGCAACAACTGCCCAAGTGTTTGAGAGAAACGTTCCAGAATATTTTGATGTCTCATTTGAAGACAGTTTTAATTAAAATTTTATTTTAAATGTAACCTTTATTTAACTAGGCAAGTCAGTGAAGAACAAATTGTTATTTACAATGATGACCTACACGCTGGGCCAATTGTATTCTGCCCTGTGGGACTCCCAATCACAGCCGGTTGTGATACAGCCTGGAATCAGAACCAGGGTGTCTGTAGTGACGCCTCTAGCACTGAGATGCAGTGCCTTAGACCGCTGTGATACAGCCTGGATTTGAACCAGGGTGTCTGTAGTGACGCCTCTAGCACTGAGATGCAGTGCCTTAGGCCGCTGTGATACAGCCTGGAATCGAACCAGGGTGTCTGTAGTGACGCCTCTAGCACTGAGATGCAGTGCCTTAGACCGCTGTGATACAGCCTGGAATCAGAACCAGGGTGTCTGTAGTGACGCCTCTAGCACTGAGATGCAGTGCCTTAGACCGCTGTGATACAGCCTGGAATCGAACCAGGGTGTCTGTAATGACGCCTCTAGCACTGAGATGCAGTGCCTTAGACCGCTGTGATACAGCCTGGATTTGAACCAGGATCTGTAGTGACGCCTCTAGCACTGAGATGCAGTGCCTTAGACCACTGTGATACAGCCTGGATTTGAACCGGGGTCTGTAGTGACGCCTCTAGCACTGAGATGCAGTGCCTTAGACCGCTGTGATACAGCCTGGATTTGAACCAGGATCTGTAGTGACGCCTCTAGCACTGAGATGCAGTGCCTTAGACCGCTGTGATACAGCCTGGATTTGAACCAGGGTGTCTGTAGTGACGCCTCTAGCACTGAGATGCAGTGCCTTAGACCGCTGTGATACAGCCTGGAATCGAACCGGGGTCTGTCGTGACGCCTCTAGCACTGAGATGCAGTGCCTTAGACCGCTGTGATACAGCCTGGAATCGAACCGGGGTCTGTAGTGACGCCTCTAGCACTGAGATGCAGTGCCTTAGACCGCTGTGATACAGCCTGGAATCGAACCGGGGTCTGTCGTGACGCCTCTAGCACTGAGATGCAGTGCCTTAGACCACTGTGATACAGCCTGGATTTGAACCGGGGTCTGTAGTGACGCCTCTAGCACTGAGATGCAGTGCCTTAGACCGCTGTGATACAGCCTGGATTTGAACCAGGGTGTCTGTAGTGACGCCTCTAGCACTGAGATGCAGTGCCTTAGACCGCTGTGATACAGCCTGGATTTGAACCAGGGTGTCTGTAGTGACGCCTCTAGTCCTGAGATGCAGTGCCTTAGACCGCTGTGATACAGCCTGGAATCGAACCAGGGTGTCTGTAGTGACGCCTCTAGCACTGAGATGCAGTGCCTTAGGACGCTGTGATACAGTCTGGAATCGAACCAGGGTGTCTGTAGTGACGCCTCTAGCACTGAGATGCAGTGCCTTAGACCGCTGTGATACAGCCTGGAATCAGAACCAGGGTGTCTGTAGTGACGCCTCTAGCACTGAGATGCAGTGCCTTAGACCGCTGTGATACAGCCTGGAATCAGAACCAGGGTGACTGTAATGACGCCTCTAGCACTGAGATGCAGTGCCTTAGACCGCTGTGATACAGCCTGGAATCAGAACCAGGGTGTCTGTAGTGACGCCTCTAGCACTGAGATGCAGTGCCTTAGACCGCTGTGATACAGCCTGGAATCGAACCGGGGTGTCTGTAGTGACGCCTCTAGCACTGAGATGCAGTGCCTTAGACCGCTGTGATACAGCCTGGAATCAGAACCGGGGTGTCTGTAGTGACGCCTCTAGCACTGAGATGCAGTGCCTTAGACCGCTGTGATACAGCCTGGAATCGAACCAGGGTGTCTGTAGTGACGCCTCTAGCACTGAGATGCAGTGCCTTAGACCGCTGTGATACAGCCTGGAATCGAACCAGGGTGTCTGTAGTGACGCCTCTAGCACTGAGATGCAGTGCCTTAGACCGCTGTGATACAGCCTGGAATCAGAACCAGGGTGTCTGTAGTGACGCCTCTAGCACTGAGATGCAGTGCCTTAGACCGCTGTGATACAGCCTGGAATCAGAACCAGGGTGTCTGTAGTGACGCCTCTAGCACTGAGATGCAGTGCCTTAGACCGCTGTGATACAGCCTGGAATCGAACCGGGGTGTCTGTAGTGACGCCTCTAGCACTGAGATGCAGTGCCTTAGACCGCTGTGATACAGCCTGGAATCAGAACCAGGGTGTCTGTAGTGACGCCTCTAGCACTGAGATGCAGTGCCTTAGACCGCTGTGATACAGCCTGGAATCGAACCGGGGTGTCTGTAGTGACGCCTCTAGCACTGAGATGCAGTGCCTTAGACCGCTGTGATACAGCCTGGAATCAGAACCAGGGTGTCTGTAGTGACGCCTCTAGCACTGAGATGCAGTGCCTTAGACCGCTGTGATACAGCCTGGAATCGAACCAGGGTGTCTGTAGTGACGCCTCTAGCACTGAGATGCAGTGCCTTAGACCGCTGTGATACAGCCTGGAATCAGAACCAGGGTGTCTGTAGTGACGCCTCTAGCACTGAGATGCAGTGCCTTAGACCGCTGTGATACAGCCTGGATTTGAACCAGGATCTGTAGTGACGCCTCTAGCACTGAGATGCAGTGCCTTAGACCACTGTGATACAGCCTGGATTTGAACCGGGGTCTGTAGTGACGCCTCTAGCACTGAGATGCAGTGCCTTAGACCGCTGTGATACAGCCTGGATTTGAACCAGGATCTGTAGTGACGCCTCTAGCACTGAGATGCAGTGCCTTAGACCGCTGTGATACAGCCTGGAATCGAACCGGGGTCTGTCGTGACGCCTCTAGCACTGAGATGCAGTGCCTTAGACCGCTGTGATACAGCCTGGAATCGAACCGGGGTCTGTAGTGACGCCTCTAGCACTGAGATGCAGTGCCTTAGACCGCTGTGATACAGCCTGGAATCGAACCGGGGTCTGTCGTGACGCCTCTAGCACTGAGATGCAGTGCCTTAGACCGCTGTGATACAGCCTGGATTTGAACCAGGATCTGTAGTGACGCCTCTAGCACTGAGATGCAGTGCCTTAGACCACTGTGATACAGCCTGGATTTGAACCGGGGTCTGTAGTGACGCCTCTAGCACTGAGATGCAGTGCCTTAGACCGCTGTGATACAGCCTGGATTTGAACCAGGATCTGTAGTGACGCCTCTAGCACTGAGATGCAGTGCCTTAGACCGCTGTGATACAGCCTGGATTTGAACCAGGGTGTCTGTAGTGACGCCTCTAGCACTGAGATGCAGTGCCTTAGACCGCTGTGATACAGCCTGGAATCGAACCGGGGTCTGTCGTGACGCCTCTAGCACTGAGATGCAGTGCCTTAGACCGCTGTGATACAGCCTGGAATCGAACCGGGGTCTGTAGTGACGCCTCTAGCACTGAGATGCAGTGCCTTAGACCGCTGTGATACAGCCTGGAATCGAACCGGGGTCTGTCGTGACGCCTCTAGCACTGAGATGCAGTGCCTTAGACCACTGTGATACAGCCTGGATTTGAACCGGGGTCTGTAGTGACGCCTCTAGCACTGAGATGCAGTGCCTTAGACCGCTGTGATACAGCCTGGATTTGAACCAGGGTGTCTGTAGTGACGCCTCTAGCACTGAGATGCAGTGCCTTAGACCGCTGTGATACAGCCTGGATTTGAACCAGGGTGTCTGTAGTGACGCCTCTAGTCCTGAGATGCAGTGCCTTAGACCGCTGTGATACAGCCTGGAATCGAACCAGGGTGTCTGTAGTGACGCCTCTAGCACTGAGATGCAGTGCCTTAGACCGCTGTGATACAGCCTGGAATCGAACCGGGGTCTGTCGTGACGCCTCTAGCACTGAGATGCAGTGCCTTAGACCGCTGTGATACAGCCTGGAATCGAACCGGGGTCTGTAGTGACGCCTCTAGCACTGAGATGCAGTGCCTTAGACCGCTGTGATACAGCCTGGAATCGAACCGGGGTCTGTCGTGACGCCTCTAGCACTGAGATGCAGTGCCTTAGACCACTGTGATACAGCCTGGATTTGAACCGGGGTCTGTAGTGACGCCTCTAGCACTGAGATGCAGTGCCTTAGACCGCTGTGATACAGCCTGGATTTGAACCAGGGTGTCTGTAGTGACGCCTCTAGCACTGAGATGCAGTGCCTTAGACCGCTGTGATACAGCCTGGATTTGAACCAGGGTGTCTGTAGTGACGCCTCTAGTCCTGAGATGCAGTGCCTTAGACCGCTGTGATACAGCCTGGAATCGAACCAGGGTGTCTGTAGTGACGCCTCTAGCACTGAGATGCAGTGCCTTAGGACGCTGTGATACAGTCTGGAATCGAACCAGGGTGTCTGTAGTGACGCCTCTAGCACTGAGATGCAGTGCCTTAGACCGCTGTGATACAGCCTGGAATCAGAACCAGGGTGTCTGTAGTGACGCCTCTAGCACTGAGATGCAGTGCCTTAGACCGCTGTGATACAGCCTGGAATCAGAACCAGGGTGACTGTAATGACGCCTCTAGCACTGAGATGCAGTGCCTTAGACCGCTGTGATACAGCCTGGAATCAGAACCAGGGTGTCTGTAGTGACGCCTCTAGCACTGAGATGCAGTGCCTTAGACCGCTGTGATACAGCCTGGAATCGAACCGGGGTGTCTGTAGTGACGCCTCTAGCACTGAGATGCAGTGCCTTAGACCGCTGTGATACAGCCTGGAATCGAACCAGGGTGTCTGTAGTGACGCCTCTAGCACTGAGATGCAGTGCCTTAGACCGCTGTGATACAGCCTGGAATCAGAACCAGGGTGTCTGTAGTGACGCCTCTAGCACTGAGATGCAGTGCCTTAGACCGCTGTGATACAGCCTGGAATCAGAACCAGGGTGTCTGTAGTGACGCCTCTAGCACTGAGATGCAGTGCCTTAGACCGCTGTGATACAGCCTGGAATCGAACCGGGGTGTCTGTAGTGACGCCTCTAGCACTGAGATGCAGTGCCTTAGACCGCTGTGATACAGCCTGGAATCAGAACCGGGGTGTCTGTAGTGACGCCTCTAGCACTGAGATGCAGTGCCTTAGACCGCTGTGATACAGCCTGGAATCGAACCGGGGTGTCTGTAGTGACGCCTCTAGCACTGAGATGCAGTGCCTTAGACCGCTGTGATACAGCCTGGAATCAGAACCAGGGTGTCTGTAGTGACGCCTCTAGCACTGAGATGCAGTGCCTTAGACCGCTGTGATACAGCCTGGAATCGAACCAGGGTGTCTGTAGTGACGCCTCTAGCACTGAGATGCAGTGCCTTAGACCGCTGTGATACAGCCTGGAATCAGAACCAGGGTGTCTGTAGTGACGCCTCTAGCACTGAGATGCAGTGCCTTAGACCGCTGTGATACAGCCTGGATTTGAACCAGGATCTGTAGTGACGCCTCTAGCACTGAGATGCAGTGCCTTAGACCACTGTGATACAGCCTGGATTTGAACCGGGGTCTGTAGTGACGCCTCTAGCACTGAGATGCAGTGCCTTAGACCGCTGTGATACAGCCTGGATTTGAACCAGGATCTGTAGTGACGCCTCTAGCACTGAGATGCAGTGCCTTAGACCGCTGTGATACAGCCTGGAATCGAACCGGGGTCTGTCGTGACGCCTCTAGCACTGAGATGCAGTGCCTTAGACCGCTGTGATACAGCCTGGAATCGAACCGGGGTCTGTAGTGACGCCTCTAGCACTGAGATGCAGTGCCTTAGACCGCTGTGATACAGCCTGGAATCGAACCGGGGTCTGTCGTGACGCCTCTAGCACTGAGATGCAGTGCCTTAGACCACTGTGATACAGCCTGGATTTGAACCGGGGTCTGTAGTGACGCCTCTAGCACTGAGATGCAGTGCCTTAGACCGCTGTGATACAGCCTGGATTTGAACCAGGATCTGTAGTGACGCCTCTAGCACTGAGATGCAGTGCCTTAGACCGCTGTGATACAGCCTGGATTTGAACCAGGGTGTCTGTAGTGACGCCTCTAGCACTGAGATGCAGTGCCTTAGACCGCTGTGATACAGCCTGGAATCGAACCGGGGTCTGTCGTGACGCCTCTAGCACTGAGATGCAGTGCCTTAGACCGCTGTGATACAGCCTGGAATCGAACCGGGGTCTGTAGTGACGCCTCTAGCACTGAGATGCAGTGCCTTAGACCGCTGTGATACAGCCTGGAATCGAACCGGGGTCTGTAGTGACGCCTCTAGCACTGAGATGCAGTGCCTTAGACCGCTGTGATACAGCCTGGAATCGAACCGGGGTCTGTAGTGACGCCTCTAGCACTGAGATGCAGTGCCTTAGACCGCTGTGATACAGCCTGGAATCGAACCGGGGTCTGTAGTGACGCCTCTAGCACTGAGATGCAGTGCCTTAGACCGCTGTGATACAGCCTGGAATCGAACCGGGGTCTGTAGTGACGCCTCTAGCACTGAGATGCAGTGCCTTAGACCGCTGTGATACAGCCTGGAATCAGAACCAGGGTGTCTGTAGTGACGCCTCTAGCACTGAGATGCAGTGCCTTAGACCGCTGTGATACAGCCTGGAATCAGAACCAGGGTGTCTGTAGTGACGCCTCTAGCACTGAGATGCAGTGCCTTAGACCGCTGTGATACAGCCTGGAATCAGAACCAGGGTGTCTGTAGTGACGCCTCTAGCCCTGAGATGCAGTGCCTTAGACCGCTCTGATACAGCCTGGAATCGAACCAGGGTCTGTAGTGACTCCTCTAGCACTGAGATGCAGTGCCTTAGACCGCTGTTATACAGCCTGGAATCGAACCAGGGTCTGTAGTGACGCCTCTAGCACTGAGATGCAGTGCCTTAGACCGCTGTGATACAGCCTGGAATCGAACCAGGGTCTGTAGTGACGCCTCTAGCACTGAGATGCAGTGCCTTAGACCGCTGTGATACAGCCTGGAATCAGAACCGGGGTCTGTAGTGACGCCTCTAGCACTGAGATGCAGTGCCTTAGACCGCTGTGATACAGCCTGGAATCGAACCGGGGTCTGTAGTGACGCCTCTAGCACTGAGATGCAGTGCCTTAGACCGCTGTGATACAGCCTGGAATCGAACCGGGGTCTGTAGTGACGCCTCTAGCACTGAGATGCAGTCCCTAGACCGCTGTGATACAGCCTGGAATCGAACCGGGGTCTGTAGTGACGCCTCTAGCACTGAGATGCAGTGCCTTAGACCGCTGTGATACAGCCTGGAATCAGAACCAGGGTGTCTGTAGTGACGCCTCTAGCACTGAGATGCAGTGCCTTAGACCGCTGTGATACAGCCTGGAATCAGAACCAGGGTGTCTGTAGTGACGCCTCTAGCACTGAGATGCAGTGCCTTAGACCGCTGTGATACAGCCTGGAATCAGAACCAGGGTGTCTGTAGTGACGCCTCTAGCACTGAGATGCAGTGCCTTAGACCGCTGTGATACAGCCTGGAATCAGAACCAGGGTGTCTGTAGTGACGCCTCTAGCCCTGAGATGCAGTGCCTTAGACCGCTGTGATACAGCCTGGAATCGAACCAGGGTCTGTAGTGACTCCTCTAGCACTGCGATGCAGTGCCTTAGACCGCTGTTATACAGCCTGGAATCGAACCAGGGTCTGTAGTGACGCCTCTAGCACTGAGATGCAGTGCCTTAGACCGCTGTGATACAGCCTGGAATCGAACCAGGGTCTGTAGTGACGCCTCTAGCACTGAGATGCAGTGCCTTAGACCGCTGTGATACAGCCTGGATTTGAACCAGGGTGTCTGTAGTGACGCCTCTAGCACTGAGATGCAGTGCTTTAGACCGCTGTGATACAGCCTGGAATCGAACCAGGGTCTGTAGTGACGCCTCTAGCACTGAGATGCAGTGCCTTAGACCGCTGTGATACAGCCTGGATTTGAACCAGGGTGTCTGTAGTGACGCCTCTAGCACTGAGATGCAGTGCCTTAGACCGCTGTGATACAGCCTGGAATCGAACCGGGGTCTGTCGTGACGCCTCTAGCACTGAGATGCAGTGCCTTAGACCGCTGTGATACAGCCTGGAATCGAACCGGGGTCTGTAGTGACGCCTCTAGCACTGAGATGCAGTGCCTTAGACCGCTGTGATACAGCCTGGAATCGAACCAGGGTCTGTAGTGACGCCTCTAGCACTGAGATGCAGTGCCTTAGACCGCTGTGATACAGCCTGGAATCGAACCGGGGTCTGTAGTGACGCCTCTAGCACTGAGATGCAGTGCCTTAGACCGCTGTGATACAGCCTGGAATCGAACCGGGGTCTGTAGTGACGCCTCTAGCACTGAGATGCAGTGCCTTAGACCGCTGTGATACAGCCTGGAATCGAACCAGGGTCTGTAGTGACGCCTCTAGCACTGAGATGCAGTGCCTTAGACCGCTGTGATACAGCCTGGAATCAGAACCAGGGTGTCTGTAGTGACGCCTCTAGCACTGAGATGCAGTGCCTTAGACCGCTGTGATACAGCCTGGAATCGAACCGGGGTCTGTAGTGACGCCTCTAGCACTGAGATGCAGTGCCTTAGACCGCTGTGATACAGCCTGGAATCGAACCAGGATCTGTAGTGACACCTCTAGCACTGAGATGCAGTGCCTTAGACCGCTGTGATACAGCCTGGAATCAGAACCAGGGTGTCTGTAGTGACGCCTCTAGCACTGAGATGCAGTGCCTTAGACCGCTGTGATACAGCCTGGAATCAGAACCAGGGTGTCTGTAGTGACGCCTCTAGCACTGAGATGCAGTGCCTTAGACCGCTGTGATACAGCCTGGAATCGAACCAGGGTGTCTGTAGTGACGCCTCTAGCACTGAGATGCAGTGCCTTAGACCGCTGTGATACAGCCTGGATTTGAACCAGGGTGTCTGTAGTGACGCCTCTAGCACTGAGATGCAGTGCTTTAGACCGCTGTGATACAGCCTGGAATCAGAACCAGGGTGTCTGTAGTGACGCCTCTAGCACTGAGATGCAGTGCCTTAGACCGCTGTGATACAGCCTGGATTTGAACCGGGGTCTGTAGTGACGCCTCTAGCACTGAGATGCAGTGCCTTAGACCGCTGTGATACAGCCTGGATTTGAACCAGGGTGTCTGTAGTGACGCCTCTAGCACTGAGATGCAGTGCCTTAGACCGCTGTGATACAGCCTGGAATCAGAACCAGGGTGTCTGTAGTGACGCCTCTAGCACTGAGATGCAGTGCCTTAGACCGCTGTGATACAGCCTGGAATCAGAACCAGGGTGTCTGTGGTGACGCCTCTAGCACTGAGATGCAGTGCCTTAGACCGCTGTGATACAGCCTGGAATCAGAACCAGGGTGTCTGTAGTGACGCCTCTAGCACTGAGATGCAGTGCCACTTGGGAGCCCAACTCGTTGTGCCTGTATCAACCAACATTGACAATTCAAATCAAATCAAATCAAATTGCATTAGTTACATGTCGCCGAATACAACCTAACCATGAAACGCTGACTTACGAGCCCCTAACCAACAATGCAGTTTAAAAAAAACATGGATAAAAATACATTAAACAGTAAAATAACAATGTCAATGTGTGGGGTCACCGGTTAGTCGAGGTAATATGTACATGTAGGTAGAGTTATTAAAGTGACTATGCATAGATGATAACAGCAGAGAGTAGCAGTGGTGTAAAAGGGGAGGGGGGGGGGGGGGGACAATACAAATAGTCTGGGTAGCCATTTGATTAGTTGTTCATCAGTCTTTTGGCTTGGGGGTAAAAGCTGTTAAGAAGCCTCTTGGACCTAGACTTGGTGCCCTGGTACCGCTTGCCTGCTACTGCCATGCAGTAGCAGGCAAGCGGTACCGGTGGCTGGAGTCTTTGACAAGTTTTAGAGCCTTCCTCTGACACCGCCTGGTATAGAGGTCCTGGATGGCAGGAAGTTATGTACTGGGCCGTTCGCACTACCCTCTGTAGCGCCTTGCGGTCGGAGGCCAAGCAGTTGCCATACCAGGCAGTGATGCAACCAGTGCTCTCGATGGTGCAGATGTAGAACCTTTTGAGGATCTGAGGACCCATGCCAAATGTTTTCAGTCTCCTGAGGGGGAATAGGTTTTGTCGTGCCCTCTTCAGGACTGTCTTGGTGTCCTTGGACCATGTTAGTTTGTTGGTGACACCAAAGAACTTTAAGCTCTCAAACTGCTCCACTGCAGCCCCGTCTATGAGAATGGGGGCGTGCCTGGTCCTCTTTTTCCTGTAGTCCACAATCATCTCCTTTGTATTGATCACGTTGAGGGAGAGGTTGTTGTCCTGGCACCGCACGGCCAGGTCTCTGACCTCCTCAATATATTCTGTCTCGTCGTTGTCGGTGATCAGACCTACCACTCTTGTGTCATCGGCAAACTTAATGATGGTGTTGGAGTCATGCCTGGCCATGCAGTCATGAGTGAACAGGGAGTACAGGAGGGGACTGAGCACGCACCCCTGAGGGGCCTCAGTGTTGAGGATCAGCGTGGCAGTTGTGTTGTTACCTACCCTTACCACCTGGGGGCGGCCCGTCAGGAAGTCCAGAATCCAGTTGCAGAGGGAGGTGTTTAGTCCCAGGGTCCTTAGCTTAGTGGTGAGCTTTGAGGGCACTATGGTGTTGAATGCTGAGCTGTAGTCAATGAATAACATTCTCACATAGGTGTTCCTTTTGTCCAGGTGGGAAAGGGGAGTGTGGAGTGCAATAGAGATTGAGCAAGCGAGCAATTGCTTGAGACTTCCTTAGATATCGTGCACCAGCTGTTATTTACAAAAATACATAGTCCTTCACATACTTTATAATGCTGTATATTACTGTATATCTCTAATACTGTATAATACTGTATATTACTGTATAATACTGTATATCACTGTATATTACTGTATATTACTGTATAACTCTAATACTGTATAATACTTTATAATACTGTATATTACTATATTACCATATAATACTGTATATCGCTGTATATTACTGTATAATACTGTATATTACTGTGTATTACTGTATATTAGTGTATATCACTGTATATTACTGTATAATACTGTATCACTCTAATACTGTATAATACTTTATAATACTGTATATTACTATATTACCATATAATACTGTATATCACTGTATATTACTATATTACTATATTACTGTATAATACTTTATATTACTGTATATTACTGTATATTACTGTATAACTCTAATACTGCATAATACTTTTTTTTACTGTATATTACTGTATAGCTCTAATACTGTATAATACTTTATAATACTGTATATTTCTATATTACTGTATAATACTGTATATTACTGTATAACTCTAATACTGTATATTACTTTATAATACTGTATATTACTATATTACTGTATAATACTTTATAATACTGTATATTACTATAATACTGTATATTACTGTATAATACTTTATATTACTGTATATTACTGTATATTACTGTATAACGCTAATACTGTAATACTTTATAATACTGTATATTCCTACATTACTCTATACTACTGTATATTACTGTATAACTCTAATACTGTATATTACTTTACAATACTGTATATTACTATATTACTGTATAATACTTTATAATACTGTATATTCCCATATTACTGTATAATACTGTATATTACTGTATAACTCCAATACTGTATATTACTTTATAATACTGCATATTACTATATTACTGTATAATACTATATATCACTGTATAACTCTAATACTGTATATTACTTTATAATACTGTATATTCCTATATTACTGTATAATACTGTATTTTCCTATATTACTGTATATTCCTATATTACTGTATAATACTGTATATTACTGTATAATACTGTATATTCCTATATTACTGTATAATACTGTATATTACTGTATAATACTGTATATTCCTATATTACTGTATATTACTGTATATTCCTATATTACTGTATAATACTGTATATTCCTATATTACTGTATATTCCTATATTACTGTATAATACTGTGCTTTGCCGTGAATTTGTTTTTGAGTTAAATGTTATTTGATCATGCAGACAATCTGGATTTT